>NC_057794.1:281233713-281248963 GCF_018294505.1 Triticum aestivum | reverse complement strand
TAGGATCTTATAATGGTTTACCTTGCATGCCAACATGCTATTAAAATGATTGTGATGTGGTATGATAGGGTGGTATCCTCTTTTGAATGATTCGAGTGGCTTGACTTGGCACATGTTCATGCATGTAGTTGAACAAAGTCAACATAGCCTCTATGATATTTATGTTCATGGTGCATTATATCCTACTCATGCTTGCATTCGGTGTTGATTAATTTTAATGCATGTTCATGACTGTTGTCGCTTTCTAGCTGGTCGCTTCCCAGTCTTTCTCTAGCCTTCACCTGTACTAAGCGGGAATACTACTTGCGCATCCAATTCCATAAACCCCAAAGTTGTTCCATATGAGTCCACCATACCTACCTATATACGGTATCTACCTGGCGTTCCAAGTAAATTTGTATGTACCAAACTCTAAACCTGCAAATAAACATCCTGTTTTGTATACTCGAATAGCTCATGTATCAACTAGGGCTGTTTGTATCTTCCATGCTAGGCAGGTTATTCTCAAGAGGAGTGGAGTCCGCTCCTCACTCGCGAGAAAATGGCTGGTCACCGGGATGCCCAGTCCCATACTTTATGCAAATCAAATCAAAATAACTGCAAACAAAAATCCCCTGGGACTCTTGTTAGTTGGAGGCACTCGTTGTTTCGAGCAAGCCATGGATTGATGCTTGTTGGTGGAGGGGGAGTATAAACTTTATTGTTTGTGAACCGCCTATAATGTGTGTGGCATGGAAGATATCAAGATCTCTCGGTTGTTATGTTGATAATGAAAGTATGTGAAAATCGAGGAGGCATAATAACATCTACAACAAAAAGGGCACCTCAATTTTCGGAATGGTCGATGAATGCGAAAAGATCCGTTGTGACGTCATAAGGATTTTTTCTGAATTTATTAAGATGATGTCATCCTTTCAAATGGCGGGTTATGAAGAACTGTTTAAGGTTAAACATTTAGAAGAATCAAAGAAGACTCTCCAATGAGAGGTATTGAAGATTGACATGAACAAGTTCAAATCAATATGGGGCCTAATGTTGGGGATATAACCCCATAGTGTGACCCGCCTTAGTAGGGCCGGGTTAGGCTATTGGTGACTTAACAATGAAGCCTTAGACATGCCCAAGAAACCGAGACATGGAGCTAGGGAGGTGGCTTACATGGTGGACCTGCTGAAGGCCCAAGACTAGAATACGGTGCGACACCCGGAGGTGTAAGCCGCCAGACGGCGACTTGCCAAAGAAGGCAAGGAGACTTAGATCCAGGATCGGTTACGAAGGATAACTAGGCCCAGACTCTTGTACGCCCAGGGCCTCGACCTGTGTATATAAATGCGAGTCCCTATGACAGGTAAACTTAGGTGACAATCAATCGATAGCTAGGTCAAGCGAATCTGCTCCCTTGTAATAGATACTCAATCAATACAACACAAGGCAGGACATTGGCTATTACCTCGATCATGAGGGGCCAAACCTGGGTAAATCTGCGTCTCTCTTCTCGCTCAACCCCGACAAGCTAATCACCGTTGCGATGGCTTCATGCTTAAGTCCTTTTGCAAGGACATCTGCTGTGACAAAACCACGACAATCGTTGTAGCACATTCGTGTAAGTATCCCTATATAGTATTGTTCCCAATGAAATGCAGGAGGAGAGTGTTAAATTCAAGTGTTTTTGTCGCACACAAGTTGTCACATGTCTTGTGTGAATTAATTGTTTTGACATGCGCAAGGATTATTATTAGCAAAAAAGGATGATTGAAAAGCAGAATAAATTAGAAAGTAGAGATTAAAGAACATGAAAGTGAAGTGCATAAGTTAACTATGGAGTGACTTCAATGCTATGGTTAGGCCAGCGGGAATTCTGGTCATGGTAAATATAAAACGTGCGAGTGCAACGACAACAGAGTCACTTATTTATGTGATTCCACTTCTTGTATTCTATGTTCGGTAGGCGAGTGATCCTTGAATAGCCAAACTCCTCCAATCGGGATTGTTTGTCTCTATTGTCATGCACTACAAAATAACACTTCCGCGATGATAATTGACAGCCCGTTAATAGTCTGTCATGTTTTGGGCCAAATTATGACCCATTTCAGATTCAGCCTGTCAACAGTATGCTATGTTTCGGGCCAAATTACGACTCATATCAGATTCGACCCGTTAATGGTCCACTTTGCTTTTGGGCCCATTGACCAGTTTGTATTTCGGCATGTTAAAGGCCTGTTTAATAGTTCGGCCCAATATTTGTTTTAGCCTGTTGCTACTTGTGAGTTGCGTTGGAATTTCCCCGAAGAGGAGAGGAGATGCATTACAATAGAAATAAGTATTTCCCTTAGATAAGAACCAAGGTTATCAATCTAGTAGGAGAATCACACAAAGCCTCGTGAACAACACTTGCACACACAAAAGCAAATATTTGCACCCAACGCGAATAAGGGGGTTATCAATCCCCTCGGCAGTTACTTGCAAGGATTAAATCTTGTAGTCGTAGATAGATAAATTGCAAAGATAAAAAAAATTATAGCAAGGCATTTTTGTGTTTTTATATATGATAAAATTAGACCCTGGGACCATAGTTTTCACTAGAGGCTTCTCTCTCGGACACATAGCATATGGTGGGTAAACAAATTACTGTTGGGCAATTGATAGAAAAGCGCATAGTTATAACGATATTCGAGGCAATGATCATGTATATAGGCATCATGTCCGAGACAAGTAGACTGACTCCTGCCTGCATCTATTACTACTCCACCCATCTACTACTACTACTCCACACATCGACCGCTATACAACATGCATCTAGGGTATTAAGTATAAAATAGAGTAACGCCTTAAGGAGGATGACATGATGTAGACAAAGTAAACCCAATCAATATAAATAAACCCCGTCGTTTTACCTTTAGTGGAAACAATACATATATGTGTCTTGTCCCTTTCTGTCACTGGGATAAGGCACCGCAAGATTGAACCCATCACATATCACCTCTCCCACTGAAGATAAATCAATCTAGTTGGCCAAACCAAACAGATAGATCAGGGAGAAATACAAAGTTGTAAAAATCATGCATAATGAAGTTCAGAGAAGACTCCATTAATATTCATAAATATTCAGATAAAAACCCACAATTATGATACGTCCCAAATGTATCTACTTTTCCAAACACTTTTGCTCTTGTGCAGGACTCTAATTTTCATGATTTGAATGGAACTAACCCGGACTGACGTTGTTTTCAGCAAAATTGTCATGGTGTTTTTTGTGTGCAAAAATAAAAGTTATCGGATGGGCTAAAAATTGACGGAGAATATTTTCAGAATATATAAAAAATACTAGCAAAGAGAAGTACGAGGGGGGGACCTACTACTTCTTGAGCTTGTGTTGGTTTTTTCCATTGAAGAGGAAAGGGTGATGCAACAAAGTAGAGATAAGTATTTCCCTCAGTTTGAGAACTAAGGTATCAATCCAATGGGAGGAACACACAAGTCACAATTGGTGCACCTACACAAACAAACAAATACTTGCACCCAAGGCGATAAAGGGGTTGTCAATCCCTTTACGGTTACTTTCAAGGATGAGATCCGATAGAGATAGGTATAAAAGATAAGTAAAAGTGCAAAATAAAGTAAAGGTAAATAAATTGCAGCAATGTATTTTTTGGTTTTTGGTTTTATAGATATGAAAAAAATTGACTCCGGAGCCATAGTTTTCACTAGAGGCTTCTCTCTTGAAAGAACACATACGGTGGGTAAACAAATTATTGTTGAAGAATTGATAGAAAAGCGAATAATTATGACTATATCTAAGGCAATGATCATGAATATAGGCATCACGTCCGTGAAAAGTAGACCGACTCCTGCCTGCATCCACTACTATTACTCCACACATCGACCGCTATCCAGCATGCATCTAGTGTATTAAGTTAACAAGAACGGAGTAATGCCTTATGCAAGATGACATAATGTAGAGGGATAGATCCAATCAATATGAATAAACCCCATCTTTTTATCCTTAATGGCAACAATAAAAATATGTGTCATGTCCCCTTTTATCACTTGGAATAAGCACCGCAAGATTGAACCCATTACAAAGCGCCTCTCCCATGGCAAGAAAAATCAATCTAGTTGGCCAAACAAAATCAATAGATCAGAGAGAAATACAAAGCTATCTTAATCATGCATAAAAGAGTTCGGAGAAGGCTCAAATAATATTCATAGATAATCTGATCATAAACCCACAATACATCGGATCTTAACAAACGCACCAGAAAAGAAGATTATATCAAACAGATCTCCAAGAACATCGAAGAGAACATTGTAATGAAGATCAAAGAGAGAGAAGAATCCATCTAGCTACTAGCTATGGACCCGTAGGTCTATGGTAAACTACTCACACATCATTGGAAGGGCACCAAGGTTTATGTAGAGGCCTTCTGCGATCGAATCCCATTTCGGTGGAGTACCGGAACAAGCCTCTAGATGGGATCTCACGAGGACAAAAACTTTCGGCGACGGAAAAGTATTTTTGGTGTGCCCCTAGTCTACGGGGAATATTTTGGTATTTATAGAAGAAGAATTCGGGTTGGAAGAGCCACATGGAGCCCACAAGCTTGTGGGGGCTTGTCATGGCCTCGTGGCCTCCTCCCGAACCTTCTAGGGTGTCTTGTTCTCCAAGAAAAATCGTCAAAAAGTTTCGTTCCATTTGGACTCCGTTTGGTATTGATTTTCTGTAAAAGGCAAAAACAAGGAAAAACAACAACTGGCACCGGGCACTAGGTTAATAGGTTAGTCCCTAAAAATGATATAAAATAGCAAAATAATGCATATAAAACACCCAAGATGGATAATATGATAGTATGGAACAATCAATAATTATAGATACGTTGGAGACGTATTAGGGCCACCCTGGCGATAGAAGCCAGGGGGCGCGCCCACCCCCAGGGTGAGCCTACTAGGCTTGTGGGCCCCCGACAGCTCCGGCAACCCTAACTCCAACTCCATAAGTACCTATTCGTCCAGAATTTTTTAGAGAGAATGAATCATCTCATTTTACGATACGTAGCCATTGTGGCCTCCTGTTCTTCATCGGGTGGGCTGATCGGGAGTCCGTTCGGGGCTCCGGAGAGGGGAGCTAGACGTTGTCATCATAATCAACCATCCTCCATCACCAATTTCATGATGCTCACCACCGGGAGTGAGTAATTCCATCATAGGCTTGTTGGACGGTGATGGGTTAGATGAGATTTGTCATGTATTCGAGTCAGTTTTGTTAGGGATTGATCCCTAGTATCCACTATGTTCTAAGATTGCTGTTGCTATGACTTTGCTATGCTTAATGTTTGTCACTAGGGACCGAGTGTCATGATTTCAGATCTGAACCCTTTATGTTTTCATGAATATATTTGACTTCTTGATCCTATCTTGCAAGTTGTATGCACCTATTACGTGTTACGATCCGCATACCCCAAGGTGACAATAATTGGGATTCTTTCCGATGATTATTGTCATTTGAGGAGTTCAAGTATTCACTATGTGCTAATGCTTGTTCCAGTTCTCTATTAGAAGGAGGCCTTAATATCCCTTAGATTTCCTTATGGACCCCACTACCATGGGAGGATAGGTCAAAAGATGTCATGCAAGTTCTTATTATAAGCATGTATGACTATATATGAAATTCATGCCTACATTACATTGATGAATTATAGTTATTGCATATTGCTCTAGGTCGTGATTGTTACATGATGAATGTCATGCAACATAATTATCCATCACTGATCAATGCCTACGATTCTCACATATTGATCTTTGCTAAGTTACTTCCGTTGTTGCTACTATTACAATCACTATAAAACTACTATTGTTATTGTTACTATTGCTATTTTTACCACTTCCATCAAACTGTCATACTACTGTGCTATTCTTCACTTTGCTAAAGATATTTAGTTCTCCAGGTGTGGTTGAATTGACAACTCACCTGCTACTACTTGCGAATATTCTTTGGCTCCCCTTGTGTCGAATCAATAAATTTGGGTTGAATACTCTCCCCTCGAAAACTGTTCCAATCCCCTATACTTGTGGGTTATCAAGACCTTTTTCTGGCACTGTTGCCGGGGAGCACAACTCTATTTGCTGAGTCACTTGGGATTTATATCTTTTGATCACTATGAAGAAGCTGAAAGATACTAGAACCAAGATTATACCCTCTAGGACGAGGGGAGGTAAGGAACAACCATCTAGCTTTGCAATTGATTCACCTTCTGTTTTGAATAATTTTGCGACACCGCCACCTGCTATTACTTCTAATATGTTGCAAGTAATACGAATGATGTTAGTTTCCTCTAAATAATTTTGATGATGCTAGTACTCTGCTTAATGAAACTATGCCACTAGGTGAATTCCTTGACAAACAACTTGCTAAAGCTAAAGAAATTCAAAATGTTGAAACAGATAAAATTTATGATCCACCTATTAGACCCATCTCTCCTAGAATTGAAATGCCTAAGGTACCCGAGGGATATGTTATGGATGGGGAGATACCTAGAGAAATTCTTGGTTGTAATGATAGAGATGATGTTAAGTGATTACTGAGTAAGTTGAAAGCAAAATCTATGATGAAGAAAATGAAATATGATCCTAAGTTTGCTACTTCACCTATTTTTGTTAGTAATAAGGATTATGAATTTCCTGTCGATCCTGAGTTAATCACCTTGGTTGAATCTGATCCTTTTCATGGTTATGAAACTGAAATTGTTGTGGCACATCTTACTAAACTAAATGATATAGCCACCCTAATTTCTCATGAGGAAAAATTCGCTATTACTATATCCTTAAGTTATTTCCTTTCTCATTAAAGGGTGATGCTAAGAAATGGTTTAATACTCTTGCTCCTGGTTCTGTGCGTAGTCCCCAAGATATGATATATTAGTTCTCTGAAAAATATTTCCCTGCTCATAAGAAACAAGCTGCCTTATAGGAAATATTTAATTTTGTGCAAATTGAAGAAGAGAATCTCCCTCAAGCTTGGGGGAGGCTTCGCCAATTACTTAATGCTTTGCCTGGTCATCCTCTTAAGAAAAATGAAATACTTGATATCTTTTATAATGGAGTATGCGATGCTTCTAGGGACTACCTAGATAGTTGTGCTGGTTGTGTTTTCACGGAAAGAACTATTGAGTAGGATGAAGAACTATTGAATAATATATTGAGGACATAGTCAAATTTTTTATATTACATAGTCAGAAATAATATATTAAGGAATGATAAGGATTGGACACTTCCTGAACCACCACCTAAGCCAACTGCAAAGAAGAGAGGTATTCTATTCCTCAGTCCTGAAGATATGTGGGAGGCATAGAAATCTATGAAAGAGAAGGGTGCTAAATCCGAAGATGTTAAGAGTTTAACACCTATTTAAGAAATACATGGGCTCGATACTCTGACACAGGTAGTGGAGGTAAATCCTATTATAAGATTTGATGAAGGTGATATTCCTTATAATAAATTCGCTAGCCAATGCATGGATGAATTTGGTAACTACGTTGGTAAGCAATAACATTTTAATATGCATGTTAAGAAGCAATTGAAAAGAAATGCTTTCATGATTGAGTGGTTGAGTGACTTGATGTTTGGGATTTCTAATTATGTTAAGGGTTTAAGTAAGCGTTCATTCATGGTTCATACTCACCCAGAACAATTTGCTAAGTCTCAAAATGATTTGCTTAATGAGATGAATAATGCTATGAATGATCATGTTGTTAGAGTTATGACTAGAGGTGGTAGAATGACTCAGGATCCACTATATCCTGAAGGTCACCCTATAAGAATTGAGCAAGATTCTTAGAGAAATAATAATGATGTGCTTAGTTCATCTAAGAAGAAAAATAAAAAAAAGATAGAACTTAGCATGCTTCTGGTGAACCTGAGGCAGAAAAACTTCCTGAGAATAGTAGTCATGTTTCTATTCATGATGGCACAATCTGATAATGAACATCCATCTAATGATAATGATGTTCATGATGATGCCCAACCAGACAATGGTAAAGAACCTGATAATGATGTAGAAATAGAACCTGTTGTTGATCTTGATAACCCACCTCCTAATAATAAATGATATGATAAGAGAGATTTCATTTCTAGATAACATGGTAGAGAAAGAGAACCCTGGGTTTGGAAACCTATTGTCGGTGTCAAAACCGGCGGATGTCGGGTAGGGGGTCCCGAACTGTGCGTCTAGGGTCGATGGTAACAGGAGACATGGGACCCAATGTTTTACGCAGGTTCGGGCACTCTCTATGGATGTAATACCCTACGTCCTGCTTGATTGATCTTGATGAATATGAGTATTACAAGAGTTGATCTACCACGAGATCGTAATGGCTAAACCCTAGAGGTCTAGCTTGTATGGCTATGGTAATGTCCCTCCTCCGGACTATGTCCTACGGTTTATATAGACACCGGGAGGATCTAGGGTTACACAATGTCGGTTACAAAGAAAGGAAGCTACATATTCGGTCGCCAAGCCTGCCTTCCACGCCAAGGAGAGACCCATCCGGACATGGGTGCAGTCTTCGGTCTTCGTATCTTCACAGCCCATCAGTCCGGCCCATGGCTAACAGGCCGGACGCCCGAGGACCCCTTAGTCCAGGACTCCCTCAGTAGCCCCTGAACCTTCAATGGCAACGTTTCTGGCACGTAGATCTGTCTTTGGCATTGCAAGGCGGGTTTTGATACGTCTTCGTCGTATCTACTTTTCCAAACACTTTTGCCCTTGTTTTGGACTCTAACTTGCATGATTTGAATGGAACTAACCCGGACTGACGCTGTTTTCAGCAGAATTGCCATGGTGTTATTTTTGTGCAGAAATAAAAGTTCTCGGAATGACCTGAAAATCAAGGGAGAATTATTTTGGAAAATATAAAAAATACTAGAAGAAGAATCCACGGCAGGGGGGCCTCCACCTGTCCATGAGGGTGGGGGGCGCGCCTACCCCCCTGGGTGCGCCCCCTACCTCGTGGGCCCCATGATGCTCCACCAACCTCAACCTTGACTCCATATATACACTTTCGGGGAGAAAAAAAATCAGAGAGAAGGATTCATCGCGTTTTACAATACGGAGCCACCGCCAAGCCCTAAACTCTCTCGGGAGGGCGGATCTGGAGTCCGTTCCGTGCTCCGGCGAGGGGAATCCGTCGCCATCGTCATCATCAACCTTCCTCCATCACCAATTTCATGATGCTCACCGCCGTGCGTGAGTAATTCCATCGTAGGCTTGCTGGACGGTGATGGGTTGGATGAGATTTATCATGTAATCGAGTTAGTTTTGTTAGGGTTTGATCCCTAGTATCCACTATGTTCTGAGATTGATGTTGCTATGACTTTGCTATGCTTAATGCTTGTCACTAGGCCCCGAGTGCCATGATTTCAGATCTAAACCTATTATGTTTTCATCAATATATGAGAGTTCTTGATCCTATCTTGCAAGTCTATATTCACCTACTATGTGTCATGATCCGGCAACCCCGAAGTGACAATAGTCGGGACCACTCCCGGTGATGACTGTAGTTTGAGGAGTTCATGTATTCACTATGTGTTAGTGCTTTGGTCCGGTACTCTATTAAAAGGAGGCCTTAATATCCCTTAGTTTCCAATAGGACCCCGCTGCCACGGGAGGGTAGGACAAAAGATGTCATGCAAGTTCTTTCCATAAGAACGTATGACTATATTCGGAATACATGCCTACATTACATTGATGAACTGGAGCTAGTTCTGTGTCACCCTAGGTTATCGCTGTTACATGATCAATCGCATCCGGCATAATTCTCTATCGCCGATCCATTTCCTACGAGCTTTCCATATATTGTTCTTCGCTTATTTACTTTTCCGTTGCTATTGTTATCATCACTATAAAACACCAAAAATATTACTTTTGCTACCATTACCTTTTACCACGGCGTCTTTTAACTTTACAGCCATCTTGGCCATTTTCTCTTTGCTCTCGCAATGCGCGGCCTTTTCGGCTCTTAACTCTTCGGCCGCCTTCACAGCGGCCGCATTACTACTCCTTGCTTGCTCCTTGGCTCGGGCAAGCTCCGCCCGAAGGGCCTCCACGCTGGAAAGCTCCATCAACACTCACAACATATGAAAGATATTGGCATCATGCTGCTCTTATTATGTGACGATCACCACAAAAGTCACTCACCCCGAGCCTCGTCAAGCCGCTTGTTGACAAGCACAATGTCGGCATCTGCCGCATCCAACTGCCGCTTTAGTCCGGCAAACCCATCAGTCCGGCTAGCTACCGGAACTTCAACCACCTGCACATAGAGGCGGTCTGGTTATTACCTAGGACTACGATCCTCTGTTTGCCGCCGTTCTCGACGACAACCAGAGTCTCAGGGGCTACTATCTACATAGGGCACACCTTAAAATGTGCGGTACTGTCAAAAATGTACATCATTTCACATACCTCAAAACCCGTCAGTAGACTCATAAAGGCTTCAGGCAACCCGATCTCGGCGGATGAAATCCTTTCAACCACCGTACCCATCAACGCATGATGCTCTTCTGAGATAGTCGCTCGCTCTAGCAGATCCCTCAGTATGTCCGACCGCATACCAGATGGTGCCGGACTCTTTTGGTTGCTCTCTTCAAGAGCCGTATACTAGGGACGTGGGTGGCCATAGGATCGTCTTCTGGCCTCGCCGCATCCGGAGAGACCCTCCACGACGACACTTCAAGGTCGCTCGCTTCTTGAGCTGGGGATTCCAGGGGAGGTGTTTCGCTCTCCATCATCTCCGGAAGAAGATCTCCCGAAGACGAGCTCTGCTAAGAAGGGCTAAGATCTGAACTGCAAGATAAACACTTCGGCTATTTTCCTCAGAAGTCAGGTAGGATATCTTCATTATTAAGTACTTTCTCGATTACTTACATCTCGTTAGAGGGCTGATCCCCGCGCGGACGTTGTGCGGCAAGAGCACCCTCCGAGGCAGAACCCTCTGGGGAGATTTCTTCTCCTGTTTGGAAACCTTGGTTTCCGGATCTTCAGAGGTAGTCCTCTTCCTTCACCAGGGCGAGAGAATGTCAGATTCTTCCCCTGGGTTGTCCGCCCTCACGGAGACGCTCATTCCCTCGGTTGGAATAGGTAGCGGTGGAGGCCTGCTTTCGCCCTCTTTATTCCCCCCTTCATCTTCCTTTGAGGGCACCAGGCAAGGTGCTGGCTCAAGCATCTTTTCCAGCACCGGATTGTCCAAGCCTTTAGGAAGGGGGGCCGAACACCGGATCACCTTCGCCTTTGTTATCCAGTCCTAGTCAAAGAGCGATTCTTCAGAATGATGTCATGATAAAGAAAAGGATGGTGTGTTCGGCCATGGGATTACTTACATGGGCCGCGATGCGGTTGCTGCTCAGGCCCACATCCTCGGTAGTGTCTGGACACTCTATTTGGGGTCTGAAGAATGATTTGTACATCTCCTGCGTCAGGCCGAGGAAATTCTGAATAGTGCACGGTCCTTCTGGGTTGAATTCCCACATGTAGAGGGGCCGGCGTTTGCAAGGCTGGACTCGATGAACCAGCATGACTTGCATTACCATAACCAGACTGAAATCTCCCTCGAAGAGTTCCCGGATGTGGGTCTGCAGTATGGGCACGTCCTTGGTTGGGACCCAGCTCAGCCCCCTGCTGATCCATGACATCAGTTGTGGTGGAGGGACCGAGCAGAAGGTGGGGGCGGCTACCCACTTGGCACTTCGGGGAGCTGTGACGTAAAACCACTCCCGTTGCCACAATCCGGACACCTCTGGAAAGGAGCCCTTCGGCCATGGAGCACCAGAAATTTTGCTTATTAGAGCACCTCCGCACGCTGCGTACTGCCCCTCCACCATCTTCAGCTTCACGTCAAAGGTCTTGAGCCATAGGCCGAAGTGAGGGGTAATGCGGAGGAAGGCCTCACAAACGACAATAAATGACGAGATGTGAAGGAGGGAATCCGGGGCTAGGTCGTGAAAATCCAGCCCATAATAGAACATAGGACCCCTGACAAAGGGATCCAGAGCGAGGCCTAGTCCTCGAAGGAAGTGGGAGACGAACACAACGCTCTCATTGGGTTCTAGAGTAGGGATGACCTGCCCTCGGGCGGGCAGCCTATGCGAAATTTCGACGGTCAGGTATGTGGCCTCCCTCAACTTCTTGATATCCTCCTCCGTGACGGAGGAAGGCATCCACCGGCCTTGAAGGCTGGATCCGGACATGATTGAAGGTCCGAAGCACCTGACCTGGGCTTTGGGTGTTAGAACTCGAGGCGGGGGAAGGATTCGATTGAGCACGAGAAGGAAGAAGTAAAAGCCTTGTCCCTTTATAAAGAGGGTGAATATCAAGCGTCCTCCTCGTGGCCGTTTGGGACTTGCCTAAAATCTAGGAGTCCTAGGCACGGTTGGGTTACCCATGTCCGTATTAATGAGAATCCCGTAATAAGGGGAACACGATCTCTGCTTTGACAAGACGTGTCAAGAAACCACCTCGCGTTATTTGTGGGGCTGGTTAAGGAAAAACAGTTCGAATAATTACCGGGCCATGGCATGATGTTGTGCTGCCAAAACGTGTTAGCAAATTGGATTTGTGGAAATATTATTCTCTCTACGGTGGTATGTGGAACTTATTTTGCAGGGTCGGACACTATCTTGGTATTCAAATTCTTCCGTGGTGTATTCGGAGGAGGAACCCGGCTTGCAATGCCGAAGACAACACTGCACGCCGGACTCATCATCATTGAAGCCTGGTTCAGGGGCTACTGAGGGAGTCCAGTATTAGGGGGTCTTCGGACAGCCGGACTATATCCTTTGGCCGGACTGTTGGACTATGAAGATACAAGATTGAAGACTTCGTCCCGTGTCCGGATGGGACTCTACTTGGCGTGGAAGGCAAGCTAGGCAATACGGATATGTATATCTCCTCCTTTGTAACCGACCTTGTGTAACCCTAGCCCCCTCCGATGTCTGTATAAACCGGAGGGTTTTAGTCCATAGGACAACATACAATCATACCATAGGCTAGCTTCTAGGGTTTAGCCTCTCTGATCTCGTTGTAGATCAACTCTTGTACTATTCATATTATCAAGAATAATCAAGCAGGACGTAGGGTTTTACCTCCAACAAGAGGGCCCGAACCTGGCTAAAACATCGTGTCCCCTGCCTCCTGTTACCATCCACCTTAGACGCACAGTTCGGGACCCCTTACCCGAGATCCGTCGGTTTTGACACCGACAATAACTGTGGGGGAATCTAGAGATATAACACAAGCTACCATAGGGAGCATTCATTTTCCTGCTATACATTATTTTGCTCTCTTCATAGGTAGGTGCATAAATGGTAAGGATGAAGCATGTCACATGTGTGTCCCTGACCTCAGTGTTCTCAGGAGTGTTGTATTAGGAGATAAACATTATAATTTGGGAGCCATTGTTGCATGTAGGTTGCATAATAATAGATTTAATGGAGATTTCATTGGTGGAATTTATGCAACCCGTCTAGCTAATTTTCTTGATATACCCATACGTGGGTATGATATTGAGTTGCCTCCTGTTTATTTAGATTATGAGGCTATGGTTCGTCATCAGTTTGTTGAGATGAACGATCAGTTTCTCCAGTACCGACTAATCTTTGACAGACGACGCACCTATCACGTCGCTCTCCCTGCTCCTACTTTCTTTGACTTTCAGGCAAAAGGGAGGTATGTCATAACCAGGGAAGAGGCGAATGAGTATGAGAGGAGGACTGAGATACCTCGCCTCCACGCTGCAGCCCAAGATGCAATAGCCGTTGCATCCCGGTGCGACCCCAACTACAACTTTGGATATCCGCCAGCCCAGCCGTGGCCATAGACCAACTTAGGCCAAAAGCCTAAGCTTGGGGGAGTACGTATTTCTCACCAACATTACATTCATGTCCACACACTCATTGCTAGTTGTCGGTGCTCATACTTTTTCATTATATCATCCATGCTAGTTTATTTTCCTTTTTATGCTTTCTTCTTGTGTGTTTGATAAACCATTAAAAAATTAATTGTAGCTTTTTAGTTAGTTTACTTTTCATGCCTGTAGTAGTAATACTAAAAAGAAAACCCAAAAAAATTTCTCGTTCTAGTTTTGCTTGTTGGGAGCTTTCCCATGTAAATAGTTTTATTTCTTTCTTGTTCTTTGGGGGTCGAGAGGAGAAGACCATAATGAAAATGTTGAGTGGCTCTTATATGCATTATTGTTGATCTGACAAAAGAGCCCATGTTACCTTGTCTTCTCTCTTGAATTGAATGCTTGCAGATTCTAGCTTAGTCCAATGCACGTACACTATTATTGTTATCCACACTATTCGGTCGTGCAAGTGAAAGGAAATAATGATGATTATATGATGAACTTATTGAGATGAGAAAAGATGGTATGAACTCGACCTCTCTTGTTTTTGTAAATATGATTAGTTCATCGTTCACGATTCAGCATATTATGAATAAACATGTTTGCAATGACAATTAGAGATTATAGTTGCTTATGCCATACTTAATTAGGTAGGATCTTATAATGGTTTACCTTGCATGCCAACATGCTATTAAAATGATTGTGATGTGGTATGATAGGGTGGTATCCTCTTTTGAATGATTCGAGTGGCTTGACTTGGCACATGTTCATGCATGTAGTTGAACAAAGTCAACATAGCCTCTATGATATTTATGTTCATGGTGCATTATATCCTACTCATGCTTGCATTCGGTGTTGATTAATTTTAATGCATGTTCATGACTGTTGTCGCTTTCTAGCTGGTCGCTTCCCAGTCTTTCTCTAGCCTTCACCTGTACTAAGCGGGAATACTACTTGCGCATCCAATTCCATAAACCCCAAAGTTGTTCCATATGAGTCCACCATACCTACCTATATACGGTATCTACCTGGCGTTCCAAGTAAATTTGTATGTACCAAACTCTAAACCTGCAAATAAACATCCTGTTTTGTATACTCGAATAGCTCATGTATCAACTAGGGCTGTTTGTATCTTCCATGCTAGGCAGGTTATTCTCAAGAGGAGTGGAGTCCGCTCCTCACTCGCGAGAAAATGGCTGGTCACCGGGATGCCCAGTCCCATACTTTATGCAAATCAAATCAAAATAACTGCAAACAAAAATCCCCTGGGACTCTTGTTAGTTGGAGGCACTCGTTGTTTCGAGCAAGCCATGGATTGATGCTTGTTGGTGGAGGGGGAGTATAAACTTTATTGTTTG